>NW_027122071.1:0-15870 GCF_030686945.1 Centruroides vittatus
TTATTAAATATCGTAAAAAAAACAATGCTTTTTAAAATATTTCTGTTTAATGTTACATTAGGTCACAGTCAGTCAAATAATCTTTATTCTCTGGCACCGCTGAGCACAGCCAGGCAGAAATACAAAAAGTACATAGTAGATACATGCCGTTAGTCATAGAAGGGATACAATAAAATGGCAGAGAAAAGGGAAATAAAATAAAATAAAATAAATAACATAAATGAATTAAAATAAAAAAGAATAAAAATTAAATAAATGATTAAAAAAAAAATAAAAGTGCACTATAACTAAAATAAAATTACTGTACATCAAAGTCTAAATGCTGTAATAGCAGAGCAAGGCATGTAAAAACATTGGCATCAAGGCTAGAGTGAATCGGATCACAAGAGAGCAGGTCAACGGATCCCACATCACAAAATGGCGGCGGCTGAAATTTTTCCTTACATTGGAGACTGGACGGGGGAAAATTTTTCCCTCGATTCAAGATGGCCACGTGACCGGCCGCCATCTTGAATAGCTCGACAGTATCCGCGGATTTTAACCGAAATGTAACAAATTAAAAAAAGCGAAAAAATAATTTTTTATTCACTTTCCGATGAAGGTTGGCTACTTCTTCCTTTGTTTCTTTCCTGTCCGATCCCAGTTTTTTCCTGCTTCGCTAACCTCCGGATTTTCTTTCGGTGCAAATCTTGTCTTCCCGGCAGATTCCGCCAACCACCCATTTCGTGCTCTTTAATATACGCCCTCTCTCGTACTTTCTTTTACATATGACAGTCTCGTCAATCTCCACTGTTTTATTTGGCCCTCCGATTTTAAATCATGACATATTACTCATAGCAATAAGCATTACCAACCTTATGTGATTGGACCAATCGACGCCCGTCTTTCTGGATATGCCTGCCGCGATCGCAGAGGTCGTCGCAGTACATTCCAGACAAAGATAGTTCCATATAAACGACAGAATGCAACCCCAGGAAATGCGACCAAATTTACTTTTAAATGTACCTTCGAAGACTGAAGTCATTGTACGGCACTTCGTAAATCGCAGGAAACAGCTTTCTCTATTACTCCGGTAGTATAATTTGCATAGGGAATTACAATAAATACAAATGGCCTCGGTCGGCTGTATTCCTAATTTCGCAGCGAATTTAAATGCGCTATCGATAAGAGGAGGTACACCTAACTCCAAATATTCGCCTTCCATCAACTTGTAAAATTCACGGCAAGTGCATTTCGACCAAAATTCGTCGTTGGAAAGCAAATCGACTGAATCACTCATTTCCGAACAATTTGTAATAAACTAAAAGAGGGGAGGTTGGGATATAGGTAAAAAAAACAAAACCTTTTCTTAATTTCTAATTACAGGTTCTTCTACCGTTTAGCGAAATATTGCAATAAAAGAAATAGGAATACTTAATAATACAGAAAGTAACAATAACAAATAATAACCGCTAATAGATAAGGTGAAACCGATAAATCATTATGAAAAGAAATACGACTGTTCAACCGAACTGAAACAGAGCAGCAGGCGTTTCTAACTGGTAGGCAATTTGCATAAAATTGAATCGAAATGAACATAATTCACGTCACAGATCAAGCATTTGCATATTCGTTCGTAAAACCACTACGAATTACCCGCCGATTTTACTCTCGCACGACGTCACGAACAAGCTCCCTCTACCGTCCAAATTTACACACATGAAAGTCGCTGTTTCGAGGTTACAGGACATTCGCCAACGTCGAACTCAGGTTTGAAACCGAACGGGGAAAAATTCTCCACGGCGTCGACGTCACGACTATAGGGAAAAATTTTTCCCCGTCGCAGTCTCCAACATAGGGAAAAAATTCAGCAGCCGCCATTTTGTGACTAAGGTAACATTAACCATATTTCTGGTAATAACAATTTTTTTAATATCCAATCTTAGACACCAACAAAAGTTCGATGTTTAAATATAAATAATTATATGTTGTAAAATAATTTAATAAGTTTTGTAAATTACTATGTTCGAATCTTACAGTTATATCTGATGGTTTTTTGTCTATAAAATTTAATCCATGAATTTTTTTTGCTAATAAAAATTAACTTGCCATTCATCTTTTACTGATAATTGATACTCTTTAACAGAACCTATATCAATGTCTATTACAGCTTCTATAAGACTCTGTAATCTTTTTATGGCATACTGTCAATAAATAATTTTATGATCTTTCAAAATCAATTAGAATCGCATTGTGTAATTTTATATAAATAAAAATTATGATTAGTATTATTTTATATCTAATAACGATGCATAAATATTTTTTACTGATTATATAAAACAGGTGTGAGCAAGCAGGAGTTCAGTGGGAGCCGAAATGTAAGTTTTGTAAAATGCATGGGAGTCGCAGTTCTGTACTGTCATGGCGGATAGTATGGTAAGGCGCGCGATTTTATTATATAATATAAATATAATATAAAAGAAATTTTGAATTTATTTTAATAAACATATTTTCACAAATTTATAAAAATAAAATTGTAAAAATAATAATAAACAACAGAAATTAACATTTTCAGCAAGAGCGGCATGTAACTTAAAAAGAGCCGCATGCGGCTCTCGGAACTGCATTTGCCCATGCCTGATATAAAATGTTCATTGATACACCAAATGTTGTCTTGTCTTTCTATTTTTGATATTATATCACGATTATATTCAATTACTTCATCCATTTTATCAAATTGTTAATGTAAATCTATAAAAATATAATTTTTAAAATTTGTATTGTAATTGAATTGAAATGAAACTTATGTTTTTTTAAAATTAAAAAAAATTAATGAAATTTAATAAAATTAAAATGAAATAAAAGTAAAAGATTTATTATAACAATTGAACTCGAATTGTACAGTAGTAATAATAATAATAATAATGTTAAAAAATATTAAATCTTCAAATCGAATTTATACTGTGTGATCAAACCAACTCATTAAACTTTCAATTACTATATGGTTTATACTAAATCATAATTTCGCTGAAATAATATTTATTTAACTGATAAACTCCAAAAAATGAATCTCTGAGTATACTCATTGGATGGTAGTTTCATTTTATTCATAAAATGGTATTCGTTTGCTACTTACAGACTACCAATATCATCAAAATTATTTAAAATGAGTTCGACCTCGTAGTAATGCAGAAACACTTGTCAATTGTTTGTTTGACATAAATTTTAAAAATTATATTTATATAAATTTCACATTAACAATTTGATAAAATGGATGAAGTAATTGAATATAATCGTGATATAATATCAAAAATAAAAAGACAAGACAACATTTGGTATATCAATGAACGTTCTATGCAGTCAGTAAAAAATATTTATGTATCGTTATTAAATATAAAATAATACTAATTCTAATTTTTATTTATATAAAATTACAGAATGCGATTCTAATAGATTTTGAAGCATTTCAAGTGAAAGATCATAAAATTATTTATCGACAGTAGGCCATAAAAACATTACACAGTCCTATAGAAGCCGTAATAGACATTTATATAGATTCTGTTAAAAAGTATCAATTATCGGTTAAAGATCATTAACACGTCAATTTTTACTAGCAAAAAAAAAACAAAACATGGATTAAATTTTATAAACGAAAAACCATCGGATATAACTGTAATGATCGAACATAGTAATTTACAAAACTTATTAAATCATTTCACAACGTATAGCGAATTATTTATATTTAAACATCGAACTTCTGTTAGTGTCTAAGATTGGATATTAAATAATTGTTATTACCACAAATAATTTAAAAAGCATTGTTTTCTTTACGGTATTTAAGAAATAAGTAACAAATATAATTTAAATAATTATTATATTGAACTATTTTCCTATTTTACATTGCCTTAATTTTAAACTATTATTTCAAGTTGTCTTGTTTATAACTTTGCCTTATTGTTAAAATAAAATTAATTTAATTCAAATTTATAAAAACATTTAATAATTAATTCAAATTTGCGATCAGTATGTGTCAACCCACTACTACTGATGATAAATTTTTAAAATTACGTCCATTCAATATTAGTAATATATAAAAATTTTTGTTATATTTCAGATGTAGGTACAATGAATATTATATTATTATATGTGTCTTTCACATATATATGTAATGAAAAACTATTCAGTGAGTATCAATTCTTTCATAAATAGCATTATTCGAGCTACTAGATTTTCTGATATATATCAAAACGTTTATATTCAGGAGACATACCATACCTACTTAATCAAAAGGGGGTGTTCACACGTGTGTCTTGTCACGGAGCATGGAGTCCAAAATACGTCGGAACGGTAGAGATCAGATTACAATATGTACCGACTTTCTGGTCTCAGATGCACCCTGTTGACACTCGAATAAATGGTTCTTCTGTTGTTAAAGTTGAAGAAAAAATGTTGAAAATCGTAAGTCAGCATCGCACTTGTAATTTAACCTTATCCTATGTAATTCTGAACTTCTGTTTCAGTGTCTCAATCTGAACAGTTGTGAATCTTATCTATATAAATTTAAGTACGAAACAAAGATACATAGGAACCTTACTATAAATATAAGTGTAACATATGTAAGTAGAGTCTTGATATTTGTTAGTTAAGATATAGTTAATAAGTTACAGCATAAATATGTGCACAGTTAATCTACATAACATTTTTTATAATCTGAGAAATTTCTACAATCGATCACAATTATTGTGTACCTAGTTGATCACTAGTTAGCCGGATAGAAAAGGTTGTTTCAGTGCTCTCAGTGGAAAGGGTGAAAAAGAAACTTATAATACATATATCTATAACGGGCAAAAAAAACAATACGCCCTACAACAGTTCTTACTACGCGCGGTGTTCAGCTTTATTCCGGAAAAACCTTAAAAAACAAAGCAAAAATACGCACGAATGCTATATACTAATGTTGTATGACTTAAATCTCATTGAAATATTTCAGTTCACGCTCAGTTCTACGCATGAGCACTAATACGACTTTCAGTTGTACCCATTATGAATTGGGTAATCCCACAACGAATGTCAAATAGTAAAAGAAAGGGTTTGACATATCTGCAACATACCCCTGTGTATTATTTTGTGGTTCAACACTTAAATTCAATCCAGAGTCTATCATTGCGGCCGACTGAATCGAATTAGATAAATAATGGATAACTGTTTATTATGTTATAAACGAAACATATGGTCTTAATTCAGTTTATGCTCAATTATACGTTTTTCTATCATTCTCTGAAAATTAGTATTTTTACTCGTAAAACACAACTTTTTGCTTACTTAAAATTTAATTGTTTTTTATTTATTACTTTCTAGATGCACAACTTTTTAGGTGTGAAGAATAATAGATCATATCTTAAGGACGAAACAGTTCTTGTAAAAATCTTTAATTTGTTGAAAGAAAAATATGATTTTCGGTTTGTTGAAGAAAATTGTTTTATATATATATATATTTTTCGGAATAATAACAAAATATATATTTATTATTGTATTTTTGTTTTAAAAGTACTAATCATGTGCATATGCCTGAAGAACCGGTAAGTGAAGATATATATTAATAAGATAGATGTAGAAGAAATGATAAATATTTTCAGAGATGATTGGATGTGGTAATACACGATAAAATTCCATACGAATCTATGTTTATTTATTGGTATTAACAAAGATATTGCTTTGTGAATTGCTTACGATTTGACATGTCTTCGTCACTTTCTACACTTCTTGTTAGACGTTATCCCTGAAAACATTTACCATTTACTTGATATATCCTGTACTCGTTACTACAGTAAGGCATCGATTATCCGACTCAATTAAGGACTGGGGTTGGTCGGATAACCGAAAAGTATGAAAAAGTACATTACTAGTATAGTATTTTAGAATATCTTGTGTAATTAGTATATCGCTATTAACCTACTTCGCGTTGAATTTTCATCGATGTTAAGCTTAACAAGTCTTCTTTTAATAATAATCGTCGCTATTGTATCGTTAAAAATTATTTTTTTATTTTGCACAAAATAAATATATATTAGGGTTACATATTTTACATAAAGTAGGCCTATACATTAGAAAAAAAAGTCCAAAATTTTCTTTTGCTTCACAGCTGACCCTCGTTTCTTTGCCGCTAAATCTCGCACACGTTTTAAAAACAGCAATTGGATAGCGTCGTTAAATAAAATTAAGCCTCGTTTAAACACTGGCTCGACCATGAAAGGGAGGCCAGTATTTAAACGAGGCTTAATCTGTCGGATAATCGATGCTCTACTGTATTGATGAAAATAAATTTATGAAAAGATGTAACAAGTCAAATAATTGTTTTCTTGCATTGTTTAAAATTTAATTTATATGCATTGATATCGTATAACTACGCATTGCACTTAGTACATATAGTTGATTATTGTACAGTACAGCGGTGGAAGTTAAAAATAATATCTAAAAATGTCATATATAAAAGACTTTATTATCTACCCGAAGTTCAACGAAAAATTCTGCTTGCCAATAATTGCAATGCATAATTTCTGGATCTTATTTACCTATACACATATAATATTTAAAATGCTATAACATCTGTTAATTATCGTTTTTTCTAACAATGATTTTACTCAACAAAGATTCTACAAATTCCTTGCGGCCATGTCTCAGGCTACGACATTGTTTCTTCTGCTATATCAGAAATTTCTATAACTTTTGTTATCAAAGCGGCCGAACCGTTAGACAAATCCATTGCTCTACTCAAGCCATTCAGTCTTGTGGTGAGTATTGTTAAATATTTTTCTATATCATTTTCTTCCCGTTTATACTATTTCAATGCAATTTCAGGTTTGGATATTTGCTGGACTATCCATTCCGCTCCTAACTATTAGCTTATTTCTGCTGTTCACTTCAGAAGCAGTGATGAAATCTAAGAAAGCTCCAAAATTGTTTGACGTATTTTGGATTGTAGTGCGTTGTTTTCTTCGTCAAGGTAAGTGCCAGATACTGACTTATTACATGTAAGCTGTTATTTTATCCTTTTTTTCATATTGGGTTATTTTATGGCGACGTGAATGATATCATTAATTACTTCTAATTGGTCTTAAAATAAACACTTGTACACTTACCAGCTACAAAATTATTTCTTGCAGATATTGAAATAGAATCCATCAGATTAAAGACAAAATATATGATTCTTGGAATTTGGATGCTAATGGCATTCGTTTTGTCTTCTGGATACTTGGGCATTCTTCCCTCTTTCTTGATCTTTCCAGGGGAGGAAGAGATTCCGCATAATTTTGTTCAATTGTTCGAAGCTGTAAAATACCACAAGTATGAAATGAATACTATTCATCATTCGCCGCCTAGTTTTTTGATTGGTGTAA
The DNA here is from genome assembly GCF_030686945.1 of Centruroides vittatus. Taxonomy (NCBI): domain Eukaryota; kingdom Metazoa; phylum Arthropoda; class Arachnida; order Scorpiones; family Buthidae; genus Centruroides; species Centruroides vittatus. The sequence goes on from NW_027122071.1 coordinate 7,377, forward strand.
GCTAATTTCTCTACTTAAATTTATATTAAATATCGAGTAAATCTTTTTATGAATAATATAAGAAATAACGGTCTGTGTTATCAAAACTTTATGTAAGGACTACAATTTATCCTAAATTTCGGTTGTTATTATATATATTTATATTCTTGAATTATTATGTTGGGTTAAGTGAGATCTACTCAGTTAACACCGGTGGCTGTGTACTATGCCGGACCAAAGTCAAGGCATAGTAACCAAAACAGAAATTAAAGAAGTGTATCAGTGTGTGTGTCTGTATTCAGGAATTTTCTCACAATATGACATGTATTCAATATAGTGGCCTTCTGTAGAGTGATATATGTGTTTCTATTCAATTCTAATGTGCCTAGGCTTTTGTGTAGTGTGTGTGGTATGACACCTGTAGAGGAGAGAACAACAGGTACAATAAGCACCCTATCCATCCTCCACAGATGCCTTATTTCCTGGGCGAGTTCTGTGTACTTGCTAATTTTTTCAGTGCATGCGTTTTGTATATTGTGAGTGTTTGGAATGGATATGTCTATAATGTATGTGATTTTATTGTGTTTGTCAATGAGTGTGATGTCTGGTCTGTTGTGGTAAATTGTTTTATCTGTGATTATGGCTCTGTCGTAGTACATTTTGTGCGTGTTGTTTTCCAATACTGTCTGCGGAATGTATTTGTAGTATGGTTCGTGGATGTCTACTAATTTGTGTTTCTTTGCAAGCTCTTGGTGTATTATATTTGCTACTTGGTTATGTCTGTGTAAATAATCTGTTTGTGCCAAGAGCTTGCAACCAGAGGTGATGTGTTGTATAGTTTCTGGCATGATGTGACATTTTCTGCATGTGTCATTTGTGAGTGTTGCATCTTTGAGTATGTGTTTTCTGTAGTTTTTAGTATTTATGACCTGATCCTGTATGGCAATCATGAATCCTTCCGTCTCCCCAAAGAGGCATCCCCGAGCTAACCAGCTGTTTGACGCAGTTTTGTCAACAAAATCCTGGGCCAGATCATAAGGATGCCTTCCATGGAGTGCCTTTCGAGCCCACGATTGCTTAATGGTGTCTATGCTTTTTATATGTTGCGTTGTGTCCATATGATGCGAGTGTAAGTTTAATGGTGTGTTATTCGAGTCTGCTAGAGTTACTGCTTTATGTAATTGTGATGTTTCTTGTTTTTTGTAGAAAAACTCTCGCAGTGACTGTATTTGTTTGTAGTGAAGGTTAACTATGTCAATCAGGCCACGTCCGCCATCTTTACGTGGAAGGATTAATCTTTCTGTGGCAGATTTAGGATGATGTTGTTTATGCTTAGTAAGTGTAGTTCTTGTTTTCCTTTGGAGTTGCTCGAGATCAGTGTGAGTCCAATGTATAACTCCAAAAGAATATGTGAGTACTGGGATGACATATGTGTTTATTGCTTTAACTGTGTGTTTTGCATTTAATTGTGTTCTGAGAATAGCATTTAACCTACTTTGGTATTCTTTAATTAATCTTTGCTTTATTTGTGTATGTTCTGTTAGTTTGGCCTGTTGGAATCCTAAATACTTGTAGAACTCGCCCTCTTTCATGGATTCAATAACGTCTCCATTTCCAAGTGCAAAATCTTCTTTCTTCAGGATTCCTTTTTCTATGTGAAGTGTTTTGCATTTATCTAGGCCAAATTCCATTTGTATGTCCTTGGTGTATGAATGTGTGATTTGTAGGAGTTGATGAAGTTGTTTTTGTGTGGATGCATAAAGTTTTATGTCATCCATGTACATGAGATGTGACAGTGTAAACTGTGTTGTTTTTTCGTGTCTGATATTGTAACCATATTGCGTGTTGTTTAACATGTTGGATAATGGGTTCAGGGCTAAGCAGAACCAGAGAGGACTCAAGGAATCTCCTTGAAAAATTCCTCGCCTAATAAAAATTTGGTTTGTTTGTATGGAAGTGTTACTAACCCTGAGATGTAGTGTTGTTCTCCAGTGCTGCATAGTGTTTTGAAAGAATGCAATGAGTGATGGATGTATTTTGTACATGTGTAGAATATGTAGCAGCCAACTGTGTGGAACACTGTCGAATGCTTTTCTGTAGTCTATATATGCCATGTGTATGTTTCTGTGTTGTCTGTGTGCTTGCCGTAGAATGACTGAATCTATGAGTAACTGTTCTTTGCATCCCCTGTGGTTTCTACGACAACCTTTTTGTTGTTCCGTTAGAATGTCGTGTTCTTCAACATGTTTGTATATTTTGTTTTGCAATACAGGATGTCAATAATTTGTAGAGTGTTGGAAGACATGTAATTGGTCTGTATTGTGTGGGGTCTGTGGTATTGTTGTTTTTAGGTTTCATGTAGGTGATGCCCTGAGTAAGAAAATTTGGCATGTCTTGTGGATTGATGATGATGTGTGTTAGATGTTTAGCTAGTTCCTGGTGCAGTGATGTAAACTTTTTGTACCAGAAATTGTGAATGTTGTCTACACCAGGTGTCTTCCAGTTGTGTGTTCTGTTAACAGTGTATTGGAAATCATGTATGTTTATTTCAACACAGGGCATAGTTGGTATGTTGTGCAAGTTTCTGTTCTCCTCCTCGATCCAGCCTGCATCAGCATTGTGCGTGACAGCACTGGACCAAAGAGAAGACCAATATGTTGTGAGTTCTTCTTCTGTTGGTGTGCCACTGTGCTGTGTATCAGTGTTTGCTTTGTTATTAATTTGTCTGTAAAAGAGTTTTTCATTGTTTGTAAATAATTTATTTTGTTGTTTTCGTAGTGTACATGTTTTGTATCGTTTGAGTCTACGTGCTTTGGCAGCAAGTTTTTGTTTTAGTGTATCAATGTATTCTGTAATGCATGTGTTGTGATGTTCATGTTTTGTGTGTGTTTTTATTTTCTTGAAAATGTTTTTGAGCTGTTTCCTTAATTTGGGTGTTATGTTGTTTTTAGTGTATTGTGTCAGCCTGCCTAATTGCTGTCTAATGTCATTTATTTGTGTTTCTATTCTTCTCTGCCAGGCAGGCTTGTGATAGAATTGTGTTTTCTGTGTATTTGTCTGTGATTGTACTTTCAGTCCATGGTGTGTCACTACTGTGACTGCCCCAGCATAAACTAATGTATGAATGTCTGCGAGTGTAGAAATTGAATGAATGTAGTGTGGTAGTAAGTGAGTGTTTACATAATTTAGTGTTTTTCCTACTTCCTTTGACGTGTTGATTTTTGGTATTCGTGGTCGTTGTGTGGGATCTGTACCTGTATATTTAGTGAGTGTTTCCTGAAATATAAGTGAGAGCGTATTAACTAAATCCAAGTCTATGTTATCAGTGATGGATGAGGAAGTGTCTGTAGTATCATTAGTGGTAATTGTTGTATGTGTGTTATTATCAATGCTTGTTGCTGGATTATCCTGACAGGTTACATGATCTTCATTAATGTTAGATGTTTCTGTCTGTTGATGTATTTGATCAGCAACCTGTTGTTTGATAAGTTCAAGTGTTGTTTGTGGAATAAGGTTGTTGTGTATAATTGTTCTTTTTTGATCAACAACCCTTTGTTCGGTGACAGTGAGGTGAGGATACTGTTGTGTGAATCTATGGTGTAGTTGTTGTCTGTATGCTGTCATGTTTGTTTCGAGTTTTGTGATGGTGTAATAAGTACGGATGATAAACTCGTTCATTTCTACTGTCCATTTCATCCGTTGGTGTGGTTTTCCAGCCTTTGTGGTCTGTGGATGCATTGCCACAGAAACACCAAGGCTGGGTTGGTTCCTCACATCTGTTGAGGGCATTGCAGTAGCCATGCTTGGGCCGGTGCTGCTTTCGCCACCGGTAACCAAGGGAGACTGTGACCTATTTTTCGAACGTGAGCCTCTGCCTAACCCACGAACGCGGACCTTGTTAACCCGGGCGACGTCCGAGCCGGTATCACACTTTGATCTAGTTATTACCATGATGAATATCTCCACAGAATGTGGGCGTGGTCACTCTTAGCTTCATTTCTCCCCATAGACCTTACTGGCATGGGTGTCCCTACCAGGAGCTTATGCTCCAGCCTGCATTGCCCTATGGATCAGTAAAATTACTGGGCTCTCCCACCACGACCAGGTGGTGACCACGGGAGAGCTTGAATTATTATTATTATTATTATTACAATTTTAAATTTAATAAACTTAATTTAATCTATTTAAAATTTATTTTGTATACTAGTACTTTCTATATATTAATAGAGTTAAAAGGACACAAAGGCATAATAATTAATTTAATCTAATAATGTAATCTTTTTGAACGATAAGTTGAAAACAGTATTGTAATTGAATTTAGGCTCTATACGTATTTTATATTTCTTTTTATCTTCTGTGTGATCATCAAACTATTGTTAACTGTAAGACATGAAGCCACGCATCTTAGATGTATGAATGCGATGCCTGCATTGCTTTAGCAAGATCTCTTTTACAAAGAAACAATTGTTTTACTTATTTGACATTCGCTGTTTCTTTAATAATGCCTTATGTAAAGTCCATTTTGTAGCTGACCGTAATCTATTTCGATATAACAGAAAACGAACGTTATCGTATCGTCATCAAAGTCGTTATATCGAAGGTCCGGAGTTCTAGTAATGTTATCAATGTTCAGAAAGCAAGTTTATATTTTAATGCATTAAATTTCAATTACCTTTATTACAGGGTATGATTTTCTTGAAACAAGATAATAAAATGCGTGCATTTTTGCGGTCGTATTTTCGTACACATGCATACGATAGTTTTAGAAATGCATCGCACGGATTACAACACGTTTTATACAAGAAAACTTGTCTGCTCGCTTCTAGAAGTGATATTCAACAGGATATTCAGGCATTCGGCTCGGAAAAGTTCTTTGTTTCCACTGATATCTTATTCACCAGATACAGTTACCTATGTATGATGAAAACCTTTCCATACGTATATGAGTTTCGAAAAACGTAAGTATAAATATGAGGCATGTTCGGAAATTATACGCAATTGTAATCTATACAATGCTAACACTACCTGCATGGATAGTTAGTGCTTGGCTTCGTTACATCAGAAAAACTATTGATGTTAGTTGTAACCAACTTTGGCCATAACAGATCACACATTTGATATCAATCTGTAGGCAAAAGAGATTTTTACAACTGGCTTAATGCATTTTGTAATATTTAAAAAAATGCAGCAAAATAGTGAGTAGCGGTCTAAATAAATATCTGGAACACCCAGCATTGCCAGTCTTATTATATTTGATTATGTCTATTTGATTAATGAATCCAGAAAACTTTAAAGGGTAATGCAGAAACTGCTACGTTACTTAAAAATTGAGCTACATTGTTCGGAAAATGTGCCCAAAAGATTGTACGAGCTATGCCCCTTAATTTTCCTTTAAACACATGTGGCTGTTTCTGGATGATAAGGTAATACTCCGAATATCATTTAGTGACACCACCATGAAGTCTCCTGACAGATGGCTAAATCATACTGAAAACTGCAGTGATTAAATACATGTAACAAAAGCATTACCATCAGGGGCGGATTATCGAATAGGCAAAGTAGGCAAATGTCTAGGGCGCGTAATTCGGAGGGGCCCGGCTTCAGTGCAGAAGATTTCTTTGTTTCAAAACGAGTTAAAAGTTATGTAAGAAATTCGATAGGACAGAAAAGGCTGTATTTAACAATTCCTACTAAGCTCCGCTCGACTAGCCATTGCCTAAAAAAAAATCAACAGCCACCCGTGCTCAGAAGTAATGTACGCCACGAGATCTCTCACTATCTAGAAATATTCCTAGGGCCGCCTCTCGTGGTAGTACTAATGTATGGTAATGATTTATTTTCTAAATCTAAACTTATACGTCTTGACATCGCATATTTAATATAGCGTTCAAGTTGCTCGAGTGCGAAGATATTACAATTCAATAGTGTTTTATAAAAAAGTTAAAAAGGGTGACACTATGGTGTGACTTGGGGTAAAACCACGATATCTGAACCGGGTGTCACCCATGCTAGCTACGCTAATGTCTCATTATATAAGATTTGTTTAGAAGCAACTTATTTAAATGGGGCCCCAATTTAAATTTTGTCTAGGGCCCGCTAGAGGCTTAATCCAGTAATGGTACTTTACCATTACTCTCCAATTGCAAGTCGTTTCCTAACATGCCTCCTATGATCTCTTGTAATTATCTTTGTTTTCTAATCATATAATTTTTTTTTTATAAATTTTTAGAATAAATATCATTCATCAATCCGGAATTGCTGAAAAGCTGCAAAAAGATCAGGAGGAAGACATTCGAAGGAAAAGAGAATTTTACGAACCGGTTGAGGTAAAGGAAGACGATGCATTGAAATTCGAACACGTGATAGGTCCCGTGTATTTATTGCTCGTTGGTTATTTGCTTTCGATTTTCATATTAATCGTCGAAGTTGTGTTTTATTACGGAAAAATCTGTTTATCTCACAGAAAGATAAAAAATTTTAGAAATTTTTTGCGTTTAAAAATAGGAATATTTTCCAAAAGAAACAAAAAATAAGTTTTTAATGTCCGTTCTGTAAATGCTTTTCTCATTGCTGTTCATAACATGCTAATACGAGGGCTGTTCGGAAAGTTCGCGGCCTTGCCTATATGCGGCGCTGCGATCAATTTAATTTTTGGCGGGAATAATTCAGTCATCTTTGCTAAACATGCGATACGAATTTTCGCTTGATTTGTCGTAAAGTTTTTTCACAACAGCTTATCAAATAGTCAGTGTGCACATCCTTTGTCAAAAATGGAAAAAATGGAAACTCGTGCAGTCATAAAATACCTGACGAAAAAAAGGTTGACCCCATCTCAAATCAAAGCTGACATTGATGAAGTTTTGGGAGAGTCTGCTTTTTCGTACACCATTGTGGAAAAATGAACACCCTACTTTAAATCTGGCAGAGAGAGTGCGGAAGGTCATCTCCCACACTCTCTCTGCACGAGTCACTTTCGCAACGGACGAACGTCAACTGTTGTCACTGAAGAAAATATTGACAAAGTTCACGATTTGGTGTTAGCAGATCACCGTTTGAAAACGTGTGAGATAGCTGAGACAACAGGCATCTCTATCAACCGAGTTTACCACATTTTAATCGAAAATTTGGGCATAACTAAAGTCTGAGCAAGGCGGATGCCGCGTCTGCTGACCGCCGAGCAAAAACGTGTTCGCACTTTGATGTCAAAGGAGTGTTTGGTCTTCTATCAGAAAAACCCACAGGATTTCATGCGTCGGTTTGTGACTACTAATGAAACGTGGGTCCACTACTACACTCTTGAAACAAAAGAACAGTCGAAGCAATGGAAACATCACAGTTCGACATCACGAAAGAAAGCAAAGACAGTTCCATCAGCGGAGGAAAGTGATGGCCTCGATTTTTTGGGATGCTAAAGGAATCATCATTATTGACTACGTAGAAAGAGGAAAGAATATCAATGCTGTTTATTTCTGTGAACTTTTGCACAAACTGAAGAAAGATATCGAAGAAAAGAAGCCACACTTGAAAAAGAAAAAGATTCTGTTTCACCACGATAATGCACCTGCACATTCCGCCAGAATCACTGAACAAAAGGTAAACGAACTTCGCTTCCAATTAGTTCCACATCCACCGTACTCACCTAATTTGGCCCTCGTGACTTCCACCCTTTTCCAAACCTAAAAAAGATTCTCGGCTGGAAAGAGATTCCACTCAAATGACGAAGTCATCTCTGAAGTGAACGAAGTATTTTGCACACCTTGACAAATCGACCTGTTGTGATGGCATAAAAAAGCTAGAACATCGCTGGAATAAGCGCATTGCTAATAAAGGAGACTACATTGAAAAATTAAAAAAGTATTAACATTATTTTGTTTGTTGTTCTATTTGAAACCGCGAACATTCCGAACAGCCCTCGTAATTTGTCGTACATTATTTTTCTTTCTTTTTAAATATTAACAACTTGTACTCAATCAGACAGAAATGGCCCACCAGTGGCCGAGTGAATAATCACTGAACACTGGTAGTTGGTCGTAGGTTCACCTCTCACCAACGGGCTGACCATGTGAAGTTTTCCGGGTTTTCTTCACGTATCTATAACCTGAATAGGGGTTAGCTTCCCAAGAAAGACCTCCCGGAAGGCAATTCTATCAAATTCAGATGTAAGTAAAAACTTGTGTGCTTATATGTTATTCATTTCATGTATGTACAATGAATATTTTTGTGGTGGCAAGTTTATTGGTGATATTTCGCTTAGGTTAATTAAGTTACAATATGTATAGCCTAACACGATGGATATGATATTTTTTGTGTAAAATTATACTAAAGTGTGTTAGTCTTATACAGGATGTTACGCGTGGTTTTTATGTCGTAAAAAAGCAAATAAATATATATTTTATGTTGAATATTAACAAATATTATGCAATCATGACAGTTGAAATAAATTTTATTGATTTCACGAAACATTTCAAAGTTTTCTGGTAAAAAACATATCTTGTTTGAAATAATACTGGTTTTC